>NC_030437.2:14066296-14098796 GCF_001660625.3 Ictalurus punctatus | reverse complement strand
CAGGCTCCCCACGACCGTGTGTAGGATAAGCAGTACAGAAAATGGATGGATGGAATAGCAAATGAATCTCACTTTAATTACCAGCATTATTTCACATGTACTGAGGTAAAAGTCACACACATGCCTCATCATCGTCTCTTCACTGCACTGCAAGAAATAATCACTGATGAGTACATTCTCTTCTCTTCTGTTGACTACATTTCATGTCAATGTCTTTACTATTAAAATGATCAACTTTGAATAAATGAAAAACTTTCCCCACTGTACAGAGCACATCTGTACAGGGTGCTCGTCTCTCTTTTTGATGATATGACAGCTCAGGAATGTCACGTACACTTTGGCAGCTGGTATTTGTTTACAAAACTGAACTGATTGGGTTATGGCCATTTTGCAACAGCACATACTGTATCTATCCAATAAATGTGATCAAATTTTGAAGACACTTGGCTAGAAAGGTTGTAGACATCAACTTCAAACATTACTTAGAAACTTACATCATCCAGAAATCGTTGGTGTATTCAAAATTTTCGTGTTGTTCATGTACTAAATACTGTTTCTGGGCATGGGTTAGTAGGAGTATATTAAGTATGTACTTGAGTTAACATTAATATAGCTGTATTTAGCAGAAATTGGGCACAGCTAATCCTCTTAATAGCTAAGAAGTCTATCAGTATTTAATGACTACTGAACAGTGCACAGAAGGTATGTGTTCTGGAGAATTCGCTTATGCCACAAGAAGCATGACTGCTCCAGAAACCTGTTCAGCTACTTTAGTAGTGAAGTCATGCTTTGACTTCTCCTTTGCCTTGCACTCTGCTCTTGCACTGAACAAGTATTGTGATTCCTATTAGTTTCTTAGGCCAATAGCTTTATAGCTTAATATGAACGTTTCCATGGCTTTTTCATTCAGCAACAATTGAACAATATCGTTAATATTATTTGTTAAAACCATAGTTTTCGCCTATATAGGTCACACACAGATGGGTGACAAAATAAAGTAAAAAATAATAGAAACTGTCATAGTAAGGTGTTGGGTCAATGCGAGCCTCCAGAACAGCTTCAGTGCACCTTGGTGTAGATTCTCCACGTCTCTGGAACTGTACCGGAGCAATGATCCCCTCATCCAAACAAACCCCAACATCCAATTGGTGCATTTTTGCTGGTGGATAGTGCTGTCTAATGTCACTCTCATCGGTGTTCAGTGGTGGCTGCGATACCCCTTAGCATATGATTTACATAATTTTCATCATCATCAACCATTTCAATGAGCCCATGTGCACTGTGGATGGGGCGGGGCCATTCTGGAAGAGATCTCTCCCATCAGTATAGAAATGTTCCATCATAGGGTAAAGGTAATCAGAAGAAGAACTTTGTACTGATCCTGTAGTGGTCCTTCCTGCTAAATGGACAAGTGGACTTAAATCATGCCAGAAAAAAAAGCGGGAGCCTTTTACACTTGCCTCTCAGGATGAATTTTATTGGCTGATATTTTTATGCTACAAATTTATTACAGTACCACAAAATAATTAGGTCTGTATCAGAGATGTAGATCATAAACCTATCATTCATGAAGTACAAGCTTGTCACAACCATGGTAACACTGGCTAATAGGAGAGCTATTTATTTTTGAGCTGTTATTCTCATTTTGTACACTTGGTGGCATTTTCCTCAACAAAACTTGGTCCAGGATTTTAAAAATAAATTATACTGGTCATGTGAATATTATTTTGACCTCAATAAACTTTGACAAGGGCTAAATTGTGATGGGTAGAGGACTGGGTCAAAGCATCTACAAAACAGCAGGTCTTGAGGGGTGTTCCTGGTATACAGTGGTTAGTACCTACCAAAAGGGGTACAAGGAAGGACAACAGGTGAACCGGCGACAGGGTCATGGGTGCGTTAGGCTTATTGATGTGTGTGGGGAGCAAAGGCTAGTCCGTCTGGTCCGATCCCACAGAAGAGCTACTGTAGTGCAAACTGCTGAAAAAGTTCGAGCTGGCTATGACAGAAAGGTATCAGAACACACAATGCATCGCAGCTTGCTGATCCTTTTACACCACCAAAAGCACCTACATTGGGCATGTGAGCATCGGAGCTGGACCATGGAACAGTGGAGGAAGGTGTAATGATCTCATGAATCACGTTGCTTACCTGAGGAAGAGATGCATCAGGATGCACTATGAAAAGAAGGCAAGCTGGCAGAGGATGTGTGATGCTCCGGGCAATGTTCTGCTGGGAAACTTTGGATCCTGGCATTCATCTGGATGTTACTTTGACACGTACCACCTACCTAAACATTGCTGCTGACCAAGTACACCCCTTCATGACAACGGTATTCCCTAATGGCCTCTTTCAGCAGAATAATGCATCCTGCCACACTGCAAAAACTGTTCAGGAATGGTTTGAGGAACATGACAAAGAATTCAAGGTGTTGACTTGGCCACTAATTCCCCAGATCTCAATTCGATCTAGCATCTGTGGGATATGCTGAACAAACAAGTCTGATCCATGGAGGCCCCACCTGTCAACTTACAGGACTTAAAGGATCTGCTGCTAACGTCTTGAGGTCTTGGTCTTTAGTCCATGCCTCGACGGGTCAGAGCTGTTTTCGCGGCACAAGGCGGACCTACACCATAATAGGCATGCGGTTTAACTGTTATGGCTGATCAGTGTATATATGCATGCAATGTAAGGGTGCGCACACACACACACACACACACACACACACACACACACACACACACACACACACACACACACACACCATGGATCAGACTTGTTTGTCCAGCAACACTCTGAACTCTTTGTTGTGTTCCTTGGTACAGGAACATGCATGGGGTTTAAATAATTTTTCCACTAGAGGGCAGTAGAGATCTTTAGCACAGCACTCGCTCAGCATGATAACGCTTTATATTTGCTTGCACCGCTAGATGACAGAATAATCCAGATTTCCAATATGCTGTGCATAAACCATCCTGGTCTAATAATTAGCTTATGTTAGCGCGAGACTTCCATTTTAACAACACGCGCATCAAGCAAATCCACCCTTAATCGATTTTTTACAGCACCTACTCCACAATGTTTTAGTCCTGCGACTCTGGAGAAAGACAGCTCTTATATGAGTCCCCATAGGCTATAAAAGCCACGCTGCACTGAACCGGGCCGCTGTTGCATTACGTTTACTTCACTGTATGAGAGATCCTCGCGCTCTCTCGGTTTGTTTTCCCCTGCATGTATTTCTCATGCCATGGAGGTGATTTGAAGATAGAATGCTTGGTGCTAACTGGACCGACTCTGTACCGGTGAATCGGCTCAGTTGGACACCGGCGAGCTGCGCGCTCACTGACATCAATGAAGGAATGATGAGATCCGCGCGTGAGACTGAAGAGCTTCCGGCGCTGCGCTTTAATCCGCGCGGCCACAGCGACACGGGAACGCGCGCGGGGTTCTGCTCCTTATAACAGGTGTTTCCATTATATTCAGTATTTACTCATCAAACCTTCTGTTATTTTATACTGGGTCATGTATTTTTATTTATTTACCTATATATGTAAATATATTTATTTACCTTATATTACCTTTTACACTATTACATATCCATCCATGAGTTAGTTTAGTTTACAGTTTTACTGTTTTTAAAAATTATTATTACATTGAATTATTATTACATTTTACAGTCTATAATAAACTGTTATTAGCCTCTATTTTTTCCTTATTAATTTAGACATTTCTCAAAAAGTTTAGGCAAGAGGCAGTCTTTTTTTTCTTGTCATACACTAATGAGAATATTTCTATTTAAGAAAAAAAGTTAACAAAATGGTCTCACTGAGATGTTTTACAATAATTATTTAAAAACAAACATTTTTAATAATAATACTTGATACAAGTGTGGCGTAAAGAACAACCACGAAATTATTATTATTATTATTATTATTATTATTATTATTATTATTATTACTGCTACTACTACTACTAATTTCTTCTTCTTCTTCTTCTTCTTCTTCTTCTTCTTCTTCTTCTCCTTCTTCTTCTTCTTCTTCTTCTTCTTCTTCTTATGATTATTATTATTATTATTATTGTCCAATGTATGTAGGCTTGCACACACGTGTGTGTGTGTGTGTGTGTGTGTGTGTGTGTGTGTGTGTGTGTGTGTGTGCGCGCGCGCGAAATCGGCTTTGAATGGCAGAGAAAGTCTTATTCAATCGGCTCGGGTGAGATTTAGACATCTGTCAAATGCAGCCAATCTCCTGTACATTAGTAATATTGAAGGGGGAAAAATCGGCCTCGGGATTAGACCCAACTAACTCTTAATCTGATCCTCAAACTGCTGTTCCAAAAGCCTGCATATACACTGGAGGAGCTTTAACATACAAACATCATCCTTCTCCTGCTGAGGATGGAAGTCACATAAAGAAAAGTGTGAGATGCTGCATTTTATTTATAAAAATGTAAATAATAATAATAATAATAATAATAATAATAATAATAATAATAATAATAATAAAACACATTATCATAGTATGCTGTCTTTGTTTAATTTCTGTATAGGTTCATTTATAATCACAAAAACAGTGTTTAATTATACATAAAAGAAAAGGGTCTTGATTTTAGTGTAAATTGTGTTGCTCCTTGATTTAGGCCATAATCCATAATCAGGACATATATTAGCCCAGAAAGGAGCCAGAGTTAATCTGGGAAGGGGAGGGGAGGTATCATTATGCTGTGATTTGCCAATTTATAAAATCTAAATATACATTGTGATATTTATTGGTTTATAAAATGGAGTGTTGTACATATATGCTTTTATTAAATATTTATTTTCCCACAAAACTTTGTGTCATGAATTTTGATGCAAAGGGCTTTAGTCGAGGATTTAAATGTGGTCTCTGCTTACTGGTGGATTAGACTAATGCAGGCTGGTACAATATTTACAGTTCAACAATATCACTGATATACACTCTTTAGAAAAAAATGTTTCTTTGATAGTTCATTGTATAAATAGGAAACTTGGCTTCCTAAAAGGCTTAGTTGGAAACCTTAATGAAAGGGAAACTGCTGTAGGGGTCTGCATAGAACCTTGAAGAATTCCCTCAGGGGGATATCTGAAGAACCCACAGATTTTTTTTTAGATGATATCTTGCTCAGTAAACTGTTATTTGGTCTCAGTTGACTTGATGTCAGTTCATCCACAATAAACTGTGCACATCAGTGTTCTATTCGATGCTGCAGCAGATATTTCTGTTTGGGTGATTAGGCAATAAGATATTTGATATACTGTTTCCTTTTTTGTTTGATGGATCATCATCATCATCACTGTTTTTGTCTCTTCTACCACATTTGTCATGCTGCTTGCTTTATGTTTGTCATGTTAAACAGTGGAAGGCTTTCCCTATTGTATCATATACTTACATTCTTTTCCTGAGCACTGTAAACATACATGCTCAAGCCGATGAGGAGCCTAAACGTTCTGTGTATTTTGAAAAGCTGCTTTCTGTAATATTACAAGCAAAGCAGAAGAGAAATAACAATGTTGCTTAATCAGATAAGCAATAACTAGAAAGATAGAAAGAGGATTTTGGTCTTCTTAGCTATCAAGAGGATTAGCTGTGCCCGATTTCTGCTAAATACAGCTATATTAATGTTAACTCAAGCTTAAATCTCGATAAAGATGTTTCTCTTTAACAGGAGAAAAAGGTACCAGGGAGGACTCTCCCTGGTACAAAAAATCATTTTTCTTGTCAGGCTTTAACTTCCCCTGTCACACTATGCACTATGCATTGCCTTGTTTCTATTGAATAAAATCTGTATAATTTTGTCCTCAAACCAGAATGGTGAATTTCTCACTCATTTCTATACTTTTAACACATACTCTTTTCAAACACACTTTTAAGTGCTGATTTCAGGCAGTCACAGTGACAGTTGCTCAGTTCTTCCACGTTAATGTAATGAACAAAAGATGCAGTGAGTGGCAGGAGATTTAAATACTCATAGGTGTACTGGAGAATGCAGTGCTGTAGAGAGACATTAACACGAGTTTAGTGATGTTATCAGAAGTCTAAGAAGGCTTTATGACAGTTCTCATAGATATTTTCGGTTTTGGAGATTTGTGAAAGTGCAAAATCTTTGTAAAGTGACTTGTAAAGTCACGTATGTGACTTGATTCAATCATTTTTATGAGTAGGTAGCTTTTAAAGGTATAAAAAGTCTTTTTGGAAGTGATTAGATGGAAAACAATAATTAAGACGGCGTTGCAATTAAGTAAGATCTAAAAAAAAAACCTGTAAATCTCTCAGGTCAGTTATATATAAATGTGTGTGTGTGTGTGTGTGTGTGTGTGTGTATATATATATATATATATATATATATATATATATATATATATATATACATGCATACATATGTGTATGTTGTGTGAAGTAGGGGTTGCAACAGGTATTTTTGTGGCATTATGCATTATTTGAAAGTCTGACGTTTTTCGCAGTACCAGACACTATCCTGCCTTATCTAGGTTTTAAGAACCACCGAGTGGATTAAATAAAGAAAGCAAGATGTCTGCCAGACATTTTCCACACAGAAAAAGGACAGTTGACGATGACGAATAGTTACTCAGGCCACGTTTGTGTAAGGAGATACAGCATATTTATGAAGACCGACACCAAAAGCTTGAGGGCTGAATTTGTAAGTGTCACAGAAGACTAAGCATAATTCTCCAGCTAATGAGTTGACCCGATTGTTATTCATACATGCTAATTAATTGCGTTCGATGCTCGTTCTAAACAAACAGCTCGGCCCTCATAACTTACTGTTTACTTGACCCAATGCTTGGGTCGCGCCGGTGAACTTCTTGATGGTCCTGTGGATTAGTTGGATTGTAATTAGGTTCATTGTTACGAGCCTCTCAGATGATATAATAG
This sequence comes from Ictalurus punctatus, assembly GCF_001660625.3. Lineage (NCBI taxonomy): Eukaryota > Metazoa > Chordata > Actinopteri > Siluriformes > Ictaluridae > Ictalurus > Ictalurus punctatus. Next base: position 14,091,882 of record NC_030437.2, on the reverse strand, counting down.
ACCAGACAACATCACAGAGACGAGCGATGGCCTGTAATTTGTCCTTTGTTACATTTACGATGAAAGAAACTGATTTATTAAACAGGCATACTCATGTTTATCTGACAAAAGTATCTTCCACTGCATCTTGAGTCATGCTGGTATTGATGAAAAATGTTTGAGACACTCCAGTGCAATATCAGTATAATTAACAATACAGTGGGAAATGGACAACAATTTACAGTATTTTACACTGTTTAAGCTTCTGTTTTATACAACGTTTTGTGTTCACACTTGATAAATGAATGACATGCAGAAGTTGCACTGTAACAAAAGATAACCATTCACTCTGTAGCTCAGATCTCATGATCTCAGTTTTCTATCTATCTATCTATCTATCTATCTATCTATATATCTATCGTTTTGAACATTGTGTAATGTACAGCTCAATATGCACAAGCAGTTATACAACTATGTTCTGTCATTTATAATGTGCAAACTGTGTTGGATAAGTGATCAACTAAATATTCACAGAACATACCAGAAATCGTGTACTGTTTTGATATTGTCAAGGTTGGCCATCATTGAGCATAGATGTAGAGTATTTCATAACATGTTCTTATATTTAATCATACATCTGTCTGGCATCTGTATGTGTGACCAGTGCTTTGTTAACTATATTTTATGACAAATCTAGCTTGAATTTTTTGTGATTTCATGTGACTTTATTCCCATCTAATGGTTGGCCACATCTACAGACCACGACACTATGTTCTTTATTGTTATTTTCCACATTTTATATATAATAGTAAAGACATTAGACATAAAAAAACAAGCTGCTCTGTGCTTCTTTCCTTCTTTCTTTCCTTCCCTCCTTCTTTCCTTCCCTCCGTCCATCCTTGCTTCAAATTCATTCATAGGAATCACATTCATGGTTTATACCCATTTTTACATTTTTACCTTAATTCCATTATTAATTAGGAGAAAATGAAGAAGAAAATGGGATGAATGTATTATTAATATTTTCTAATGGCCATAATGAATGGACATGCTACTCTTCTTGAAAATCATGAAGCAAATTACCTTCACAGCTGATTCCAAAATGTGCTTATGCATCTGAACTGATAATTTTATGCTATCCATTTTTAAAAGTATGGACATATAACATGCCTTAAACCTTAAGAACACACAATTTGTCCTCTATTTACATGTTTTTGAAAAATTATTTGTAAACATTTTGCAGTATGATGCTCATTTGCTAGAGTTTCCCCACATGACCCAAAGTGTGCTACTGCCTCTTTTTATTAATAAATAAATAAGTTACTTTCTGATGCTGATGTTATTAGAGTGACGATGCTATCAAAGGGTATCTCAAATAACTGGACTGATTTGTCAATGCTTGTGTGTGTGTGTGTGTGTGTGTGTGTGTGTGTGTGTGTGTGTGTGTGTGTGTGTGCGTGTGTGTGTGTGTGTGTGTGTGTGTGTTGGAGTCATACAGCCATGTCAATAGCGTGTAGACATCAGGAACAGCTGAATTCGAGACATAACAGCTGGACAGAATTGGACAAACGCTGAATGTTTTAAGCCTTTTATCTGTACTTTATCTGTGTAAGGCTTGGACGCTCATGTTAAACTGATCTTAACAAGATTTTCAGGAGTGCCATTTTAAACGGTTCTATTTCATAAACATCATTCAGCTACTCTTTTCAGTCTTGATCTGAAAAACATCATAAATAATTTGGGTTATAATATATTACACTAGACTTCTCTCTCTTTTTTGCCAAAGACCACACCTGACATATTCATGGAGAAACTGAAGATTCTCCCCAAGTGTTTTTTTGGCTGGTGTAAACCTTGATAAAGAACAGACATCCTCTTCTCCAGGATAAAAAGGGGCCATTCTTCAACCTCGACACGTAGATTCATGCTAGAAAAACTTGAGGCGATCACTTTAAGGTGCTGAAATGACACGATGACAAATGCTTTGTTTAGACTAATAGTTGAGGCCGGGCATGTAAGAGGAGCCGGGTATGAAAATCGAAGCACATAGGAGGTGAATTTACAAATGGACTTCTCACCCATGACAAGGTTTTAAGTTTAAGGTGGCGTATACAAATGAGATTGTTCCCATAGAGACCACCATAAATTAAACACCCTTGAAAAGCGTGGAAAATAGACTAGTCTACTTTTCCTTCTTTTTTTTTTTATAGACAGTGGCAAGCACAGGAAGTAACTTCTTGGGAAAACTTTCGACATTTTCCTCCTTAATCATTTATTACAGAGATGATAATGGACAAAGGGGGTGGATTTGGCATTGCTTTGGAGTGCTGGGTAAAAGAATGTTGGTAAAAAGAAAGATAAACAGTGACATTTTCAAGCAATTCTTTGTTTTCTATAAATAAATAAAATAACTCGATTCATTTTTAAAGAAAATAGGATTAAATAAACATGGACAAGAAAAGTTTATTGTACAAAATGTATTTATATAAATATATTGCATAGTACTATTAGAGGCTATTTTTATTTAAAAATATTTTGCTGTCTAATTCACAACATTGCCTGTTGTAGTAAAATCATAGATGTCTTTTCTTTTTCTTCTTAACTCTGAATTAAGGTGAACATCCACCAGGGAATAATAATCCAAGGTTCAACAGCTTTCACAGTCTATTTCTTTATTATGAGGATCATCAGACCATGACCATGAGTAGCTGAATTCTTATATGCATTTGGCTTGCCTCTTGACTCAGTAGCAGTGTCCTTGCCATTGTTACTATAAATCAGACCTCAATTGCTGTAGGCACTAATTATAAGAGCTGAAGCGAAGCAAGTAGAGTGTACACTGTAACTTCTTTCATGCCATCAAGATACCAACATGCAGGCATGAGGAAGTGGAACAATGATATCATTGATAATAGCAGGATCAGATCTCCATTTAAAAAATACATAGACTCTTTACAACGCATAGAAGTGCTACATTTGATGCCATTTGTGGTCAATGTTGTTGATATCTCTCCTCTTAGAGTCTAGTGCACAACTATGCTGTGTGTGTGTGTGTGTGTGTGTGTGTGTGTGTGTGTGTGTGTCTGTGTGTTAGAAGCTCCAAGGGCATGGTTGAGCACCTTAACATACTCGAAGAAGAAGGCTAAGTGCTCAACTCTTCCACATGACCAAGTTGCCCCTCGATTGCCTGTTATATTGCCTAGTGGCGGGAAAGAAAGTGACTCTGCTTCCATCAAGAACATGGCCATGTGTGTTGTGGCGGACCTTCGCCCACACACGGTACATGTAGAGCATACAGCACTTTTAGAGATTAACCCATTTATTGCTATCAATAAACAGATCACACACTTATTGTAGCTGCAGGAACTTGAAGACATCTGGTTTCCATAAGCAAACATCCACAAGCAAAAAGTAACAAATAGTTAAGGTTAGCTTGATGGAGCCATTCTCCTTCAAGCTATTTTTATCTGTGATTGGGTTGATTGCAATGCAATTTTTTAATGTATAATTAAGCCATGGAAATGGATACAGTAAGGTTTGCTGCTAAAGATTGCAGGATTTTAGTTTAAAAAAAAAAAGTTCCTGTCATACAAAGAGTTTTCTGTGTTGGGGCTCTTTGATGTCTCTTATTGGGTGAACTCACATAACATAAACATAAATACACAACTTACTTCCATCTCAGATGAAGTATTTTTATTTTATGATCGATCAAATTTTGCATAGCATTAGAGAAATACAGTATTAAATGTAACCACATTTATCTGGAGATGGGTCACTGAAAAAAGCTAAATACATAAAAAAAGAGTTCTATAATATGTGTTTAAAATGAAATTTAAAAAGTGCAGTGGAAATAACACAAAAATTAAAATAATAGAAAAAAAGTAGATTTTTTTTTTTTTTTTTTTAAATTACAAGAGCTCTGCATGCCTACTGTGGTGGATTTCTCAATTTATTTTAAACAAAATTCTGATTGCAAAATGAATCATGAAGTGATTTGTTTGTGATTGTGATTGTTTCTTCTCTTTGAGATTCTAAGTGCTTGATTTCAACACTTTTCTTCAGATAAAATAAAAACAATTGTAATTGTCTGTCTCTTAGTCATTTCTTGAGGAGCCAGATCTTTTAAATAGAATCTTATGATAACTTGCTATTAGTGTAGCATATAGTAAGTGTAGTAAACCATTGATGTCGTTATGTACATATGAGACTGTTGGTCATTACAGTGTGGTCATTACATTTGCTTTTGCTAAACAGACAAATAAAACAAATTTAAGGACCTGCTAAAAATGGCTGTAAATATTCCAAGTAACATACAAAAGGTGTACTGAGATACTCGTAAAGCGGTGTATAATGACCTCTGATCTCTGCACAGGTCATTTTTTTTGAATCTCCAACTGAAGGTAACACTTAACTGGTGTGAGGCAAATAAAATCATGCTTTCAAATGGCTCAGACAAAAACAGGCATACCTCACTATTGGTGTGCAAAAAAAAATGTTTCCCTTAATTCAAAATCCATTAGCAACCCTGTGGCCCACTACATAATGAATCTGCACATTCATTTTTTTTTGCCAGGATCGGATGAAAACACCACTTCAGATCTCTCAGCACTGGAGTAGCCATTTCAAGCCTTCGTGAAAAGCAGAGCTCTGCGCATTTGAAATTATTCTTTAATTAAGAGATATTATATTCACCTCACATTCAGATATTTCCATGAGTGCCATTGTGGATGGGCTTTGGGCCACACACTATGAGATGGCTACCTTTGGATGAGTGCACTGCAAACACGGATAATGGAGACGGGAAAGTAGGCACTGTTGGCAGACACCTTCGAGCCAGGAAGCCTTTTTTGTCTTGAAAGAAAGACTATGGATTCACCTGAGAGGAACATGCTGAAAATGTTTGTAAAACCACGTTGTTTATTGCAATGTTCAAATTGATCTCAGAAAAAAAGAAAATTAAAGCAATTTTAACAAGCCTAAAACAAACAGTAGCTCTACATATCATGTACGCATTGATCATTCATTCATTTTCAGCAAGTGTTTTATTCTGGTGGAGGTTGTGGTAGATCCAGAGCCTTTCTCAGAAACACTGGGAGTCAGGTGGATATACACCCTGAATGACACAACAGTCCAATACTGGGCATCATGCACACACTTTCACATCTAGGGATGTAGGAATTCTAGAGCCACCAAATCACCTACTGGCATGTTTTTGGGAAGCAGGAGGAAACCAGAGAACCCGGAAGAACCTGGATACAAGGAGTAACCTGAGCTCAGGATCAAACCGGGGAACCTGGAGCTGTGACGTGGTAATGCTACTCACTGCTGCACCCCATAATGGTCACACTTGTGCATATCGATGCTATCTCCACTCTTAGTAGACTAGGAACCCTTATCTATTCAAAAAGGTTCTACTTGGAACGCTGTCTGATGCTGGAATGCTTGAAAAAACACTGTTGTATGGGTCTAACCTGAACCTGTTCTGCTTCCTCCAGAGAGACAAACCAATAAATACATCCTGTTCTAGATTTAACATGTTTTTCTGAGAGTGTAAAATATGATGCATTACGGCCACAACCTGGATTATTTTCATATGACTGTACAGTTGTAAAGTTTCCCTGGAAGCAAAATTGAAGTTTTGTGGCTTTTGGTATGAATATGTTAACCTTGAGGTTATCTATAGCCTTAGCTAGTGTGCTTCAAAACAATGACAAAATTAGTATTTAGAAGACATATGCATTAAAAATTTACAGTCTTTCTCTACCACCAGTACGGATAACAATTTTGATGACATCATTCTGCACTTCAGCTTCTCATCAGTTTATCTGTCCAATCAAATTCTCTCTAGAATCTGAAGTGTCCCGCCCCCAACGTTATAAAAATCCATGGTAATAAATGTAAAGTATGGCTTAGCCCTGGCTGTGAGGTAAGCAAAATGCTATTGGCTATTTAAAAAGGGGGAGGAGTCACTCGATAGGTCCCACTCTGACTTCCTGTTTCAGAGGTAATTACATCAACAGATTTAATAATGCTACATGTTTCAATTCACTTCACGGGGACTTTAACTGTGTTTTTCTGCGTAAACCACTACAATGTGTTAACAATGACAATTTATTAATAAATAACACGACACACTTTTTTCTAACTGTTTATCTATGAGACAAGTTACGTAGTTCCCCTTATCGCTTATGTTGTAGTGGTTATAACCAGTCGCTCACTCAGCAGCCTCTCCTATATTCTCTCTCTTGAAGTTAATATGACCAAAAATCACAGCTTGTGATGTTACACAGAAATCAGAAAATGCAAATTTGTCAGTCCTGAAGACTCTCCTGTGGAGGGAAACTTACTAACTGTAATAGAGCACTAACACTGGAGACTCCTTCAATAAATGTTACATAAACATCTAATAATAGAAAACCTCACCATATCAAAGATGGATTTTTCTTTAAATCTGTTTATTATTTGCCTTAGATTATATGGAGTGTTCACCATACAAATTCCTGTGTATGAAATAATACTGTGTTAAAACGAGCATTTTAATATAAACCTGTCAGTTATAGAAGATTTATCCATAATGTGGTATAGACTGTACTATAATACTAATGATACTATAATACCACACTAACTGTTAAACTATCAAATACTACATATAGCCATATTAAATGTGAGATTTCAGTATGTAAGAAACTCCATTACCAGAGAATAAAATATAAAGGCCAGACAAGTCCCTTCACTTCTGCATGTAAGTAATGTACTACTCAATGAGTCCCCCAAGACTCTAATAGAACAAGTGTCTTTTTGCCACAGCGGCACCTGGAGACTCCGTGTCCGATGTTCGTGACATGCTCTTGCCCATGGCTGCTTTCCAGTCGTGCTTCTTCAGGGATCTCTCTACGCAGAACAGAAACTGGAACAAGCGTCTCCTTAGCTTCAACCTGCTCTGCTCTGAAACTTTAATGGTGACACGAGGAGCAATGCAGTGCCAGATGTGAACAGGGAATACCTGCTACATTAATCCCGAGTCCTGTGTGTGTTGTAAGGAACACAGAAAGGACATTAAAGCAGAACGTGTGTTTCACTCAAAGTAGCATGGTAGATAATAAGCAGACGAGAATTTCTTATCGTATTGCCACTTGACAAATTTCTTGCTCGTCTATTTCCACTCCCCTGTTAATAACAGAGATGGACAGCTGAGTGCGTACTTAATTATTTAGAGGTTTGCAATAAAAGACAACTGGAATATATGTGACCATGCCTTTTAAAAAAAAAGCTCTCTGTAGCACATAGACGGTAATATACTGTAGTAATATGTTTGATGTCAATAGTGACCAATATATAAATTCATAATAAAATAAAATGCCTTTTTTTTTTTTTTTTTTTTTTTTTTTTTTGCATGATAGCCCACAGCACACTATGAATATACTTAATATCTCACTTTATCAATTGTAACTTTAAATATAGTCTCTTGAGGTAACACTTCTTAAGAGCTGGTGTAGATTTAATATTCTTTAATGGATTTTTCTGCAAAAAAATCAAATAAATCTATATGCTTATCCGGCATATAGGTGCCTAGCTAAGATGACAACAATTAGTCCAAGTCAAATAAAAAATCTTGACATTAATCATATTTGTCTTTCCAACTAAACGTTCAGTTATGATATAAATCTATTCATACCCTGAACAACAACAAATTTAGCCTTAAACTGATATATTTATATCCATGAATGCAGCATCTAGAGCCTAGCCAGAATGGTTGACTGTAAATAATCCCAGATTTTAATGTATCAAGCAAAACTAATACAATTGTTCATATTCAAATGTTTTGAAGCCTCATAGAGACGCTTATCTGCTGTAGACACCTGTAATAGCAATAATAACCATAATTTGTGTTGCACTGTGGTTTTATCTAAGAAAGAAGAAATGATGTGCACTAGGATGTCCTAACATGACTCAACTGCTGTTACAGTTCAATTTACAATCAACTTATTTTGACATGGACTACATTCAAGTAAGAGATTACATAAACGATCAAAAATCTTGTCTGTTGGGTGAATTCATTTCTTTTTGAAAGCTATCTACCTCTTATCACTGATACTTTAACACCCTCACATTGATACTGAGCTCTCCACAAATATTTCCACATTAATATCATAGTTCAAGGAAAATATTTCTAGCACTAATTTTAAAACGCATATTTTTCCTCATCAGGATTTCAGGAACGGTGCTGCCTTATTTTACTGCCTTAGTCTGACAGCGTTGTCTCTCTTTTGGGTCCTCTGCCAAGAGAATGAGCGCTTATACTGCCAAGTGCTTTACTGTATTGCCTCTTGCCATTGTGAATTGTGCTATGAAAATAGCCCAGTAAAAGCCAAGACCTTTGATGTGTTGCACTAATTTGATTAACATATTGCACTGTTCTGCTTGCATGCACTTTGCCATAATCCATCTCATAAAAGCAAACACAATACGTACCTTCACAGAAGAGGGGACAAAAAAAAAGTCTTTCATTCCTAGTGGGTAAAATTAAACTAGCTATGTAACATACCTACGTTTTACCTTTTTGCTTTTGACAGAATTAAGGCAATTTAAATATATATATATATATATATATATATATATATATATATATATATATATATATATATATATATATATATATACACACATTTTTTTTCCTTTTTTACTATTGTATATGCAACATCCTCATCTTTATATTTGTCACTGGCATGTTTCCGAGAACCCAGATAATTTATTACATGTTTGCAACAATTGTTTTATTTGCAATATTTATTTAACCCTTAATAAAAATATCTATAGACTATATAAATATACATTCTTGCCCTCTCAGACCTTCCTCCACTAAACATTGTTTTGCAGGAAGACAGCTTATGTGTGCAAGTAATGCCTACAAGGCAGAGAGGAAGAGGTCAGGGTCACAGCGCAGCATGGATGTTACCCAATCAATTTTTAAACACATCGCTCCAACTGTTCTGTCAGCAACGATTTCAAGCAAACCACAACAACTGTCACGTTTTCTCAGCACAGCATCTCTGACCCCAATAACTTTTCCATACTGTATTTCATAAAAGCAAAGAAACTTACCTTCACACAGGAGGGAAAGCAGAAAGAGCACTCTGCACTTATTGGAGGTTATACATTCATTCATCTGAGACATAATAATGCTACACATACTACCTAAATATACTGGTAGAAAGACTGATAGTGGATGTATATTAGATGTAATTATATATAAATATATGTAGTATATCATATTTTTCCCCTAAGGAATATCATAGTAATTATCTTCGTAATAAATATCTTAATTACACTATTATTTGTCTTTACATAAAAGGTGACTCCCTTCATGTTGCTCCCCTTTTTTTCTTCCAACTTTAAATTAAAGAAGTCTACGTTAAACAAATCAGACAACTTTAAATAAAAACATGGTTTTAATGTCCACCTTAATTAGAAAAAGGACATATCTAAAATTTTTAAGCATTGTTTGCTTTGATCCTCTGAGGGAACTTGTGAGTGTTCTGAGTAGAACACTTTAATAGTGTTTTTTATTTTATTTTATCATAAAACATTTCAAGGAGAGCTCTGCTAAGAAAGAAAGAACATATAAGGATTAAAATAACTCTTTTTCTACTTTACAATTCTTTAAAAAAAAAAACAAAAAACGCAAAAGAAAACAAAATTATTCGGCTTCACCATTCTGGACCTTAGATTTTAGCCAGTAACATTAATCATGAGACAAATAATTTACATTAAATGTAACGCGTTAATGATGCACTACTAAAGTCAGCACTAGATATTTGCATTGCAGTCATAATCCCTTAAACTCTCAGCTTATTATTCATCCATCCATCTTGACTAGTATGAATGATTCTGGAACTACAGTAAAACTAATAGCAGAGAGCTGTAGAGTGATGAATGTAAGTGGTTAATTCTGTATCTGTCTCTTTAACGTGGACACAGAAGCTGGAAAAAAGCCAACATGAATGACTACAGTAAGCACTCTTGATGTTGGGGAAACCAAGATCAAGAGTCAAGAATCCTTGATTGAGATATTTATTCAGCCAGTGTTACAGAAATATATCTCCTACACAGACATGACTGATGTAGTACATAAATATTGCTTCTCTCTGCTACAGTGTAAGAAATTAAAAGCCTCAAAGCTGTGACAGAGATCCATCTGGTCTGGCAGCAGAAATCCTTGCCCTTTTTGTATTAGAATTAGAGATCTGTGTGAGTACTAGGATTTCCCATGATGCACTGGTCCAACTGGTATTGTAACAGGATGTGACATGAAGTCTGTTATAATCATTGTTTGAGCTGCTGAAGCTGGTGGGGAGACGGGGAGAGGACACACTGGCTGTCACTCACTTCCTGGCCATGAAGGTGTGTGAGCTCCCCAACCCCCCTAAATACACACACACACACACACACACACACACACACACACACACACACACACACACACACACACACACACACACACATATATAAGTAAGTAAGCAAACAACGTTTAGTCAAATAAAGACTGTAAGATCTTTATTCTGAGCAACAGTGTGATAGAAATAGCTGAAAAGAGAATAAGGGAGTGATTACTTAATACTCAAATCAGATAAAATCAGCAGTACTATGAGGGTGGGAAAGAGAAAGAGTGAGGGAAAGAGAGAGTAAGAAAGATAGAGAGAGAGAGCAAGAAAGAGAAAGAGAGAGAGATCGGATAAGGAGAGAGAGAGCGTGAGACAGGATAAGGAGAGAGAAAGAGACAGGATAAAGAGAGAGAGTGAGAGAGCGAGATGATATGGAGAGCGAGAGAGCGAGCAAGAGAGAGAGAGAGAGAGAGAGAGAGAGAGAGAGGATAAGGAGAGAGAGTGAGAGAGAGAGATGATAAGGAGAGAGAGAGAGAGAGAGAGAGAGAGAGAGAGGGAGAGAGAGGATAAGGAGAGAGAGTGAGAGAGAGAGATGATAAGGAGAGCGAGAGAGAGAGAGAGAGAGAGAGAGAGGGAGAGAGAGGATAAGGAGAGAGAGTGAGAGAGAGATGATATGGAGAGTGAGAGAGAGAGAGAGAGAGAGAGAGAGAGAGAGAGAGAGAGAGAGGGGGAGAGAAATATAGAGAAAAATAGAGAGAGAAAGACAGTCAGTCTCTTGTGACCTAAATGAAAGCCATGAGAGAATACCCAGCACAGCTACTCTGGGCTAAATGCACTCTCATATTAATATTTTAAAATGCCATAATGCAGCTGTAAACCCTCAGAGGACAGATACGTCAATTTGCAAGAGCCTCTGCTTCAGGAAATAGAAACAGCGATAATTTGCCATTAAGAGGAATATTTTGTGGACGGCTTCTCTGGAAGACATAAAGCAAGTCCCCCTTGCTCACTTGAGCAGCAAATCCACACTTTGGAGTGAATGGAAACATCGCCCGAGAGCTTTAATGTCCCCAGGTTATTAGTACAAAGAGCTTTGTTGTGGTATTAAATCTGCAGTATGTTGCAGTGATCAATCAACATGAAAGTGGCTTTCCACTTGGATAGAGTCATTGTAAATAAATCAATTGGACTGTGAGGGTAGAGCTTTTTTACAAAAACATTTTTTTATTTTATTTTAGAATTATTATAGTTCAGAGGCTGCTGAAGGTTTTGGGCACTGGACACTGAAACATCTCTGTTTTTATTTATTTATTTATTTTTAAGTTAGTGTCTTTTTTCGTTTGCTACCACAAAACAACAGCGACATTTTTACAGAAATCAATTATTATAATTACTAAATTAATTAAGGAAGTGGTGGTATACTGATGTGATGATATACACTGATAATTGCTTATAAAACAAAGCACAAACAAGTAGTTTTTTTAATACATAATTTTCAAATGATTATGTTGGGAATATGGGGAATAAAAGAAATATGTGAAAATACACTAAACAATGAATATATAACATTGTTATATTAACAAATTATTCCCCATGATGTGGTTACATCAATATGAAGTCCACTGATGATGAAGACTGTGCTCCATGAAGGAGGATTTTAGAAACAGGGTAGCTAGCTGATCAAAATTTTTATTTCTGTGTTGCTATGAAAATATGACCAAGAGTAAGAGTCTGTCTTAACAAGAATGTTTGTTTATTTTTGAAAACAACAAAACCAAAAATGCATTGCTGCAGTATATCATGTATAGTCATACTCTTTAAAATATACATGGATAGCACATTGTACCAAAAAAAAATAAAAAATCTGTACTGTTGTACCTCTAGAATAAATGAAATATGTATTAAGTGCTTTAATACTTGGGTATAAACCCAGCATAATAACTATAAGAACAAATATTGAATATCCTTTTAATGCAGGTATAGATATAGAAGGAAGTCCAATGAATTATCCATCCATCCATCCATTTTCTATATCGCTTATCCTACTGGGTCGCTGGGAAGCTGGAGCCAATGAATTATAAATATTTAAATTTAATTAGTGACATTCTTTCATTTTATGACATCATAGGACACTCAAACATATTTGCTAATCACCAATAAAACAGATTATGATGACTTTATGTTTAAATAATCAATAATAACCTGTCCTTAAAGTGATAGACTATTCCAATATTAGACATAATGATTAGAATGCTTACATACACTACCGGTCAAAAGTTTAGACACACTCATTCTTTATTTTTATTTTTTTCCCCCTCACATTTTAGAATAATAATAAAGTCATCAAAACTGTGGAATAACACAAATGGAACCATGGAAATTATGTTGTGTTAAAAAATCCAAAGTAAATCAAAATAATTTCATATTTTAGCATCTTGAAAGTAGACATCCTTTATGCCTAGAAATGTCCAGAAATTCTTGTCATTTTCTCGACCGATTTCTTGTGGAATTTCCCTGAGATGCTTTTTAAACAGTATTAAAGGAGTCCCTACCTACGCTGGACTCTTATTGGCTGCTTTTCGGAACATTTCGCTCCGAGTCGTCCGTTTAAAAAATATATTTTTTTTGTAAATAAAATGTTAGTTTTCTAATGAAAGAAATGAAAATGTTGGCACAATTATATTTTTGTCTACGACACTGATTTCAAACATTTAATCACACACCTTCAGATCAAAAGGTTTTTAAGATCATGAGGAACAATTCAGTCGAGTGTCTACAAACTTTTGACCGGTAGTGTAGCTCACTCTCAGGTCCTCAGAAAAGTGATGTTTGTAGTATAGTGTAGAGTCTCTCTAAGAATTAATTGTAATGGCTTGGTCATAATTAATCAGTTGTCCTTTGGTGTTTGTTTTCAGTATTTATCTCCTTCTCCCATGTTCATTCAGGCTGATTTGCATGTGATTGAGCTTAAACATAATAGCCTAATGAGTCATTAATGAGTCGCACAGTAATTATCATCAATTTCATAATTATATGTAGTGGCATAGCATAATGCTCGGTTTAATAAGTGCTGGGATTAATGTCCATTCATTGACACCACTGGAAAAATTCTAAACAAACAGTCTTACAAATGTCAAGGCTGAGAGCTTGATGCTGTCACTGGTTTGTTGCCTCTAATATGAAAATGAGTTGAACAACTCTGCTGGCTCAGAGGACAATTAATGCAATGTTGCTACAAGTATGAAGTACAAAATAAAAGCACTCAGGCTTTGTTCGTTCTATCAGGAAATGCACAAATACATGCCATGACAAAGAAAATTGTTATACATATAGATGTAATTATATTTAGTGAACATCACACTTTTGTTGCAAGGAATAGCAGACTAGTAATTAGTAAAAGTCATATGTTTCTTTAATTTAATTAAAAAATAATCCTGACATAGAATCACAAACATTTCATGAGATCATGTTTTTCATATGATGTGAGTTTCATATGATGAGATTTTTCATGTGTGAGTAATGAGATCACCTGAAAAACGTAAAATGGTCCATTCCACCATTTCATCCCCTGAAAATGCACATTAAATGTAAATTCAAATGACATCATGTGGGTAATATCAGGTAAAAAAAAAAAAAAATGCACTCCATATTAAAATATTAACACATGAAACTAAATGAACCCTTTAGAATCACGTGTAAATATAAAACCACATGACTACGTGAAAGGAAAAATGAAAACATGCACTACATCGGAAAAATGTGGGACACATAACATGTGAAGGGTGTAAAATTCACATGTGAATCACGAGACAATTCTCTGTAATTATGCTGTACTTGTCAGTTTGTTGCAGGGAAAATAGTGACCCTCTCCATGTTGCTCTTTTTCTTCTTCTAACTGCTTAAATTTCATAGATTCATCATTAGACAGCTTGTCCACTTCATTTTGAAAAGGCAGGTGCTTGCTAACAAATTTGTGCCTGTAAACAGCATCATCAGTCTTCAAACCATCAGAATAGACAGCGGCCTCTCTGGTGTCCCTCTGCTTTCCCCAAAAACACAATAACACGGGCAAAGGTAAACAGCTAGATGTACTCTCCGTCCTCCCCTCCCCTCCCTTTTTTCCTCTTATTCAGTCACCAGATGGTTCCATTGAGGGCAAAAAAAGAAAAAGAAGAAAAAAAATCACTCGCATGACTCGACTGTCCGCTCGCTCTATTTGCCTACTCCTCAGAGCCGGGGTCACACTGGAGGCTTTAATGGTTATAAAACACCTGCTCGGCAAATCAAACAAACAAAACGCAGAGGGCGAGCTGAAAGCGAAATACCTATGTGATCAGGTTAGCAGGGGCGGCGAGCGACGAGTGCCTCTGATGAGCCAGGAAGCACTGGCAGATGTCTCACCTATAGAGGTAAGAGGATTTGACATCACCATAAAGAAGTGCACAATCAGGCTTAGTAGATAATAGATAACTGGATATTTGTTTGAATAATGGGCATAATAAAAAAAAAGGTGCTCAACAAAGAGACAAGGTAATCCCAGATGGAGTTACATGGTTCACTGATGGAAGAAAACAATATATAAACACAATAGGATATGCTGGAGATGAGCGAACACATGGAATGTAGGTATTGAATAGATTCAGATGAGCTTAGCAGCTTTATGCATTCGCATCTACAGTATATGCTTTTAAAAATATATAAATATCACAATTTAATTAGAAATAGAATTAAAATAACCTTAAATGTTCATGTTTAACATCTTAGAAGTCTTTCTTGTCCAATGTACACAGGAAAACATTTGCATTTGTAGTTGTGTAGCTTAGCAGGGTTAGTTATACAATCATGGCTGCCATTTACACTCCTACAACTCCTACAGTATCAATTCAATGGATCCTACAGTAAATTTTTACCATCACATCCAAACTTGGTGTCTGGTTCCATGACTATCAGCTTGTCAGGATTGCAAAGGTGTACAGCAGGGACTCACCCAATGACACGGTATGATCAAGGAGAATTTTTCTAATGTCTTACAGCCTATAATAGCTTCTTGTTTTGGTTTAAGCTGCAAGTGTGTTGCTAACATTAGAATAGAATGCACCAGGTTTTGTGGAGCTATCTGTCTAATTTTCATCACTTATTTGCCTACCTTCCAGCTAACAGGCCATTAGCATCACAACAAAAAATTATTTTTTAAAAACGTTATACCCATACATTTCAAAGCACAGTGTCTGAAGGACTGCCAAGCATGCATTGTGATGAAACCTCTGCGAGAAGGCCATGAATACATTAACAGACCAATAATTTGCATGCAAGAAGTGTTTTCCTCCTTGCTCCCCCACCTCTCTTTTTTCCTCCATTCCTCTCGTCTTCTACATCTCAATCACGTCCCAGTTCCCACCCCTTTTGTGTTCTCAGACAGAAAGTGATGGACATCCTTTCAGTGCCTGTGTGACCTCTGGTAATCCTGTTTCACGGCATGGCTCCCCCGCTGAAGAGAGCACAATGGCGCTAGCTGTACCTCCTCCCAGTCGATATTCTGACAGACTTGATCGAGCAAATTAGTATGCTTTGGTAAGGGCATGACCAAAGACCTTTTCAACACCCTGGCAAATCAATAAGAAGGCCAATGGATGGCGTGTGTAGTCCCTTTTTTGTTTGGCCCAAACGAAATGGAAACTGTTGCTGGAAACCAGGAGTGAGTAATAAAAGATGGCCTGACCATGACTTGTTACTGGAGGGTTTTTCTTTTTTTGGACAGACTGGAGATAAAGACCAGCTAAAGGGAAATATATAGTACATGTAAAATCAGTGATTAGGTAATAGCAGGTGGCTGCTAGGCTCAGGAGTATATTTATACAGATGTGCTGGATAAAATATTCACTACACTATTAGAAAGACATCCTACATACAGACCCTGGATTGGAACAGTATTTGATATCTGGCCATTATATATTATTTGGTATTCTCTATAATAAAAAATAAACTAAATTAATTAAAATGAGAGAATAGTGATGCTGAAGATGATTAAGTACAAATGCTGATGATTCTTAAGTACATTAAACAAGAATTTTCCAGGGACCTCAGTGGTATTTTTGTAAATTATTGGTAATATTTATTTATTTGTTTATTTATTTATTTTGCTTATTTATTGGCGTCTTAAATTCTCTATGGAAATGTAACAAACTATATATTAATACATATTTTTCTTAATATCATTCTTTTTGTCTTGTTTGTTTAATTTATATAGCACCTTTGAACAAATAAATAAATAAATAGAAAACAAACAAACAAACAAACAAACAAATAAACAAGATTGATTGGGTTTTAAAATCTAAAGTCAAATGATAAGTTTAAACAAACAAATAAACAAGCAAACAAACAAAATACATAGCCAAATAATCAACCAAATGTTAATTTCCAGAGCAAAATCTGCCATAAAATTTCCTTTCTATGGACAGGACATTTCTACAATATGCATCCCTCCCAACGTTAATTACCATCTCTCCCCCCCAAACTTAAGCCATTTATGCCATGTTCTAGCCAATATGTTCCCCTCCTGCTTCTAAGTAATGTTAATTACATCAGGCAAATGTAACCAACACAACCTTTTCGAACATTACTACCCAGCTATAATTGTATATTTTTAAGTGTATTGCATGCATAATTTTACTTTGCGCAGTAAATAGCACTCTATCAATTATGCCACAGCTGTGGTGGCAGGGAGAACATTTCAGCGTTAATTAACCCTCGGATGAAGCTCTGCCACCACACTAACAACAGTAAAGGTCCAGCT
This sequence comes from Ictalurus punctatus, assembly GCF_001660625.3. Lineage (NCBI taxonomy): Eukaryota > Metazoa > Chordata > Actinopteri > Siluriformes > Ictaluridae > Ictalurus > Ictalurus punctatus. The sequence continues at coordinate 14,074,728 of NC_030437.2, read as the reverse complement.
AAAACAGTCACTCACCATTTCACCTGCACCAAGAGCCAACCCAGGTTAGTGGAACAGGAGTTTCAGAGTCATATTCATTATTCCTGGCATTTATTTCCTCAAAAATCTTTTTTCCTGGCCTCACATATTATAGTGCGAAAATTTAAACCAAACACAAGTTTGCATTTCTTTTATTAATTGCCAGGATTCAACTTTAATAGTTTCTGCATGATTACAGGAAATTGCTTAGTAGATAAATAATTCTCAGTGGATCAGTCAATATGGAGTAATGGATAAAAAGACAAATTCCAAAACTGTCAGGAAATTTTGATTGCATGCTCCAGGTGATCATCGCTATCCTTTGGCTATCATTGTAAAGCTCATATCCAATAATCAGGTTCACTGTGGATGATCTGATTGTCTCTGCTTTGGCATATGTTCAGCAACCAGCACTGCTGTATTGGCTGCTGCTGCTGGAGGGAGGATGAGGACACTGTTAGTTGACCAGCTGACACAATCCCATGGTGTTTAAGCTAATTAATGCATACATGTGTATCTTATACCTTGCCGTAAATGTCCGGGAAAAAACATTCTAAAGATATCTCAAATGTAGGCTATATGAGAATGTACTTTTTTTCCATGAAGAAAAATGTATTTGTAATAATCATATATGTTATGGTATACATAATATATAATAAATATATATAATAAAAAATATATATATAAAAATATGCATGTTCTCATTTTAGATAATATAATGTGTTTATTGTATTACACCTTAAAATCATGTGTTATTATTCAGTTATTAATCCTTAAGTACATTAATCAGTAACTACAGTGAAACCAGTCATCATATCAACAGTGGCAGTGTGGGCAACACTGCCACCTCATAGCTCCAGGGTCACTGGGTCGATCCTGTCCTCAGGTTGCTGCCTATATGGACTTTCACATGTTCTCCACATGGGGTTCCTCTGGGTTCCCTGGTTTCCTTTCACCTCCCAAAACCATGCTGGTACATGGATTGCTATGCTAAATTTCTCCAAGACAGGGGTGTGTGTATGTGTGTGCATGGTGCCCAGGTGCCCCATCAGGGGTGTATTCCCATGTTCCTGGGATGGCCTCTGGATTCACCATAACCCTGATCGGGATAAACGCTTAGTGAAAAGGTATGAATGAATAACAGCAGTTTGAATATGTATTATGGTGATAGCACAGCAGTGATTTCATTAGCATTCAGAAGACATCCATGAAGACATCTAGGAATCCTATAAGGGTACATTGCAAAACAAACAAACAAACAAACAAACAAACAAACAAACAAAAAAACAACAACAAAATGGTAAAAGAACTATGTATAATACAAAGACTGGTGTATAAGAAATATAATACTTATTATTTAACAAGACCATTTAAATATCAACTCACTGATCATGTAACCATTGGATGTAACATTCCTGTTCAGGAATCAAGGCAGTGGCTGGACTTTGGAGAAGAATGCTTTAAGGATTCTGAGCTCCTTGCTTTGAGTCTAGGTACCACTTTGTCACAACAGATAAATGCCACCTTTCTCTCAAGGATAACTGTATGGAGAAGCTCCTCGGCCCTTTCCTATGAACTCCTCACTGGCTTAATAAAGAATCAATAGCACTCCAGGGCAGTGATGGAGTCTGGCTGCCTCCAGGCTCCACTGCCCTTGTGGGAGTCTTGCTATCATATCTGTTGACCTGTTCCATGCATGTGGACAAAATGGCTCTGTGGAGATGGAGATAGAAATACTGGATCCATTTCTGAAGACGAATATGACTTTTTACAGGCTCTTAGTTGATTTAAATGTCTAGTAGAGCTTGGTATAGACTTGTTTTTTTTCTTTCTGATGAAGGTAAAATATCTACAAGTCCAGTCACCTTGACATACTACTTCTACTGAACTAGGTGACTGACAACCTCTTCGAAGCAAAGCCAGGGGGTCCACAATTAATTAATTATTATTATTATTTTTTGCCAAAGTGGTAGAAATCACAATCCACCATTGTTTTTATTATTGAGTCCTTATAATTATTAACATATTTTATTGGTCACTTAATTTAATGGGTTTAATTCAAACCTCAGTCGCTTGAAAATAAATAAATAGATAAATAACCTGTAAGATCCTATAAATAAGAATATAAAGAATCTAAAGAATATTTTGGGAATAAAAAGCTCTGTATCTCAAATAAATAGTCACAATGTCATTGTTTAAATAACCTGCCTAATATTTGTTTAATTGGTTTATGTTCATAAAATAAATCTGTACAGAGGAGGTACATGAAAATGTATTTTCATTTATTGTTAGAGTTACACTTGAGAACCCCTGCTCTTGATCATTGAAGGACTCATTGAAGGACTCAAAAGTTTTTGCTAATAATTCACTTATGAACGCCTTATGTGGTTCATTATATCTTACTTTTGCAATCAAATAAAATACTTTATCACTGTAAGTTTGCAGCAGTTTTCAAACGAGCCCCTTCTTGGGCACTACATGCTGAATTTGTAATTTCCATCAACGCCCAGTGTGAATGTCAAAGCTATTAGACATACACAGCCAATACCAGCGCAGCTCAACACATTCTCTGTGCCACTGGCCAACTCCTGAAAACGTGCCTCTCTTGCAAATTTAATGTAGGAAAAGGTCCCACATCATACCTTTGTCGCGGTCCTCTCCCCATGAATAATGTTAAAGGCAGTGGGCCATTGACGAGAGGCACTGGAGTTTTATGTGTGTCTGTGCCAGGGGTCAAGCGTCTATTGTTTACCGAGAGAGCGACTGCATTCACCCTGTACCAGCAGCCTGAATAGCACTCAGTGTTAGAACAGGGTGAATGCATAAAAAAATCCTCCAGCTGACCAAAGACCTTATAATAAAGTCAGTTGGGATAATATTAATAAACTATTCTCAGACAGCATGTTTTATAGAAAGTGCTGTGATGGTAATTCATGTTCATTATACTTTCTAAACAAGTGTGTAATTGTGTTTGGACTCTCAGTGATGTAAAGCAGGAACATTTTATACTGAAATCTGTCATTTTGGGATCCCATAATAAAAGCTATTGTGTGTGATCATCACCATAATTAGGAAGGGATCGATACTAATCTATAAGATGAGCTACAGTATTTGGAAAATCAGCTAATATGTGACACAATTCTCCTTAAACTGTTCTGGGGAACTGTGTCAAGTGGAGGTGATTAGAGTGTTTGATTTTTCTTTCTGAAGTCGATGCTGCTGCTGGTGGTAAAGCGAGAACCATTTTGTGCTGAATATAAGGCTGAAATAGTCTGCAGGTTCAAATCTAATCATATCACCTAAGATAAAATCCATTCCTTTCAGTGTTATGCATCGTTCTTCTATGCAGTAGCTGTTTTATCACAGGAGGGGAATGTAGGTACGAATAAATATAGATGCACACCCACCCACACACAAACTGGCCCAAAAGAGAGCAAGAAAAGTGGTTTCGAATGGTTTTTGTCCTTAATTATTGCTGAAAAAGCTCTCATGGCCTCTATCACAAGAGACACAGACATGCTTCCTCAGATGAAGCTTTCTACAAAGGTTTCAACATTCCTGTTTTTCTCTGTGTTCTTATTTGGCCAGTCACAACAGATCAATACAATATGGCATCTCTTCATTATGAGGACACAGCTTGGCTTACAACCAGTGTAACACGCAGTCTCCCTTCTGACCTGAGAGGAATTAAAATGCAGATTGCAGTAATGCCCTTAGCTAATATAACTAATTTTAAAAATGTATTTATATAACATAAAAGTAATACATGTAATATAATATAATATAATATAATATATTACATAGAATGTATGTATAAATGTAATTTAATTAATTGAAATCCATTTAAATTCAATAGTGGATTATGAATATGATGATGATTATGATGATTATTATAACATTCCTGACAATAGTGAGTTTGTGTGTACAGAAACAACCCCCCCCCCCACCATTACCCCCAACATACACACAATCCAACTAAGCTAACTGTTACAACTACTAATATATGGAAGGAGAAAACATATAGAATAATAAATAGAGGAAAAGAAACAAACAAACAAAAAAAACATTGAGTGTTCATTAATAACAATAATGAACAGTTTAGTCATTAGTCCACTTCCTAACCTGACTACAGCTACATAACAAACAGATAGACAGGTTGACAAACAGACAGATAGACAGACAGGAAGACTGTCTTGTGCCATAAATACATTGCCTTACTGAAATATTTCTCCTCATATCTATTCAAAATAAAGTTATAGGCATAAAGCTGTACATAAATACAGTGTCCATGGCAACACTCCATCCATGTCTGTTTTTAGCTTGTATTTGCTTAAAAAAAGAAAATCTAAATAAAGTGCTGGGTCAGTGACCCCATGTCCACTTCTCCATGCTGCCTGGTGGTGAATGCAGTAGCCCAGCAGGATTCACAGGCACCTGGCTGGACGACCCGTGTTCAAGCCCCCTAAGCCATCTGGGGGTAATTACTACTAGGTATTTTTTTAAAGGACCAGATGGGACCACGACAGTGAGGGAGTGAGGGAGTGAGGGAGTGTGGGAGGGGGGGGGGGGCAACTGGTGTGGCGGATGGAGGGATGGGGGAAAAGAGAAGAGAGAAGGGGGCCAAGAGGAGTCCCTATGCCACCCTGTCATTTACAACATAATTCCATTCAATGATACACTTAATCCTCCCACCAGTTAGGGCCCCTTTCAGAGTGCTATAGCTGCTGCTCCTTTTATGTAAATGCAGCCCCCTTTGGAAAAAAAAAAGAACAAGAAATGTAGAGACAAGAGGGTCCCTAAGGAGACCAGGAGGAGGAATTATTTTCCATCGAATGGTTTCCGCCACTGCGAGTGCTGTAACATATTTACCTACTGGTGTCTTTCTCCTGCCCCCTCTTGAAACAAGGAGAGCTATTTATTTAGTGGGAGGAAAAAAAGAGAGAGAGAGAGACCGAGATGGAGACAGGAAGCGACAGAAGAGAGAAACCTAAGTGGGCAAGGTCAGTGTCAGAGGGCGAAGCTACATCAGCTGAGGTCGGCTCAGCCACCTGTTAGAGACGTGCACTTGTCTTTCTTTTCTCCTCTGTGCTGTGTGCTGCTCAGCCGTTCCTCCCTTTAAATCAAATTAACTAGTAAAATGCTAATCTCAGGGGAATACACAATCAGATTCCCTCGATTCTAATAAGGTTATTTTGGTAACAGGGTTGTGAGATGGGGCGGGGGGGATATGCTCACGTGGTGGGCTATTTTATCCTGGTTTGCCTTTTTGTTTATCAAGTTAAAAATGTTTTTTTCTAGCAAATCAGTTTAGATTCATATTTCTTGTTGTCATTCTAGGAGATATCTATTTTGAATCATGCAAAAGGATGACATTTGATGGAAAAAAAAGACATCTTTATTTGCATTCAGTGATCATACTTTTGTGAGACTAATGATGCAAAAAAATGATGGCTGGAACATTCATAGTCCACATTCGTTTTGTATAATGTCTGGAGAAATTTCTCTCTGTAGGTTATGCTGTCAATTACAGCCATTTTGAAGGACAAATAAACACATGCACCACATGCCAGCTATTAAGGCCTTGCGATTTGAAAACAAACAAATGAATAATTTGTGTTGCGATTTATTGCTACATGGGCATTTTGTGCTGGTAAATTGGTATTATTAAAAGGCAGAATGGTTGGGGGAGGGGCTTGAGGACAAGCAAGGGAATCAGAGAGAGAGAGAGAGAGACAGAGAGAGAGAGAGAGAGAGAGAGATAGACTTGTGGCAGGAACCGTGGACCTCCTGCAGTTGGCTAGCTTGTGCTCTCCATGGATCCTAATTCAATTAGATCTTAACCTTTCCTGTATAATTTAGCGCCCTCTCCCTGTCTGTGCCATTTGTCTTTCGATGATGAATATTTCATTGTTTTCCAGGCTTCCTTCTAAAAAGCAGGCCATAAATGAATATCCACTAACAGCTCTTCTCCCCTCTCTTTCTCTCTGTCTCTCATTCTGTCTCTCTCATTCACGGACATAATGCCCTGTGTAGTGCGGAGTGCGTTAAACAAGACTTTTATATGAAAATCAGGCGAGCATGATGAAAGGCGCAAAACGCAACATTGTGGCCCCTAAATTGTCCTTTGTTAACAGGAAATTGTTGCATTAAGCAAATTTATGGAAATGCCTCCGGTTCTGTTCTTCAGGGTGAACTTGTAGAGGCAGAAATATTAGTCAAGCAAGAAATATCCTGCATAAAAGGCACAGAGGTATGTTCGAACACACACACACACACACACACACACACACACACACACACACACACACACACACACACACACACACACACACTCATTCACACACACACACTCACACACACAAAGACAAAGACAACAATAAGAGAGTTTTGGTCATGTACTAGTTAGCTGACTACCAAAGGATTTAATAATCATAGATAATTTTCAAATTACTAAGTCTATTTATCTTTTCAAACCCTTTAACTGCATGTAGAATTGTATTTAATGTTCCCTTAACTAGCATTATTTATTGCATTATTTAACATTAGCAAATCATAAACATCAGAATTAAGAAATGTAAATATTAAAACTTGCTTCATCTTCAGTTCAGACTTTTACCAGTTAACAATTACAAACATGCTCATTAAGGCGTTCATGTTGGACAATATGGGTTTAATTTTACTCATTGATGGTATGAACTTTCGTCAGTGCAGGAGTTTATTAAGTGTATTTGCTTTTTTATATATAAAAACACATATACTGTACATTGCTTTGTTAATGTCACTTATGGTGTAAGTAATGCTGTATGCTGTATTAATGCTGTAAACAGTTCACATTAAATATTCTGTTAGCCTTCATCACCCAATTATGTTATAATAACTCTGTTAAATTAAAGATCAAACTTGAATCCATAAATAATCCCTTTTAGCCAACATCTTCCCCTAAGCTGTGAGCTTAGCGGGGGTTCTCTGTACACGGTTACGCTGATAAATCAGAGCACCAGGAGTTAAGCGAAAGACAAAGCGCCCAAGGTTAAGAGCCACTGGGGCCAGATGGCAACAGTTTGAGCTTGGGGAATGCTCGGGTCACTAACAAGCCTGCTAGCATGTCAGTGCGCTGCTGATGTACATGGTGAGGAGGACAATGAATGGAGGAAAGCAGGAGGGCCTCAGGCTTTAGGGGGCTGTGGGATATGGTGCAAATCATCACAGACCAGATTGAGGTGTGGGAAGAACATTACATGCGTTGTGGGGGTGATAGATGTGTTTTTGTGTGTGTGTATATATACACTGAGCTTATTAGGTACACACACACACACACACACACACACACACACACACACACACACACACACACACACACATTTGTTTTTGTGACATTTCAGGACATTGCACATACATATGTAATGTATATGTAATATGAATGTAACTACCTATATGTCATAACATCTAATCATAATATAACTCTAACCTTAACCTCAGGTCCTCAGTAAACTTGGAAGTTTGGAAAAAAAACAAACAGTTTCTATCAGTTTCAGCAAGTCTGTGCCAACAGCAGCCTCAGATTCCTGTTCTTGGCTGACAGTAGGTTAACCCATATTGTTCTTCTGCAGTTGTAGCTGATCCAGCTCAAGGTTCAATGTGTTGTGAGATGCTTTTCTGCTTACAGTGGTTGCAAAGAATGATTATTTAAGTGACCGTAGCGTTCAGTTCGAATCAGGCTGCCTGCTGAACTGATGTTCACTCGATGTTTTGTGTTTTTCACACCATGGAGAGTCCCTCCAGGATTAGGTGAATTTTGCAATTGGAGAAATTAACACAAAATCAAGCAAACTCTGATGCCAAGACACATCATGTGATGTCACCACAACGCACATTCAGTCAAACTCTTCGAGTCATGTGTGTCGAACATGTGTACAGCGAAAAGGTCTCATTTACCAACAAAAGACCGTGCAAAACAATTTTGTGCAATTACTATTTCACCAATTCGAATAGTTTTCTGCAAAAAAAGCACAAAAGTCTCCGCAAAGTTGAAAAAAAAAAAAAACCCCACAGCAAAGTCAAGCATGCTTAGCCACAACAATCCCAAAAAAACAACAACTCTGTGAAATCCTGTATGGATTGCATAGAGACTGTTGTGCATGAAGACTGTTGTGCATTTAGTGTTTCACTACCAGGGGGTTTGAGAAAATTAAGAACACTTTACTTTATCTAAATAACCTCTAAGGAGCCTTTTTTACATGCATATATACCGTGTTTGGGGCGGTGAGGGGACAGGGGGGTGTTTCTTCTTTAATTACCAGCCCTTAGCTCTGACCCCCTCACACACACACACACACACACACACACACACACACACACACACACACACACACACACACACACACACACACACACACAGTAAGGTCATAATAACA
>NC_030437.2:14056296-14061296 GCF_001660625.3 Ictalurus punctatus | reverse complement strand
GGCGAACGTGCTATACACTAAGCCACTGTGCACCGTGCACCAGTTTTAGCAAATGTTGTTTATTATTATTATTATTATTATTATTATTATTATTATTATTATTATTATGAATATATTTTTTTACTGTCAAATTTGCTAAAGATATGTATCAAAAAGTTATTCTTTTTTATATTGTTTGATTGTACTTTTTGGTATTCTTTTAATTCCTACCTTGTTTGATTTCACATACACTGTTAATATTTTAATATATAAAAATATTTTTTTGTATAAAGATCAACATTTTGTAAATAAAGTTTAGTCTGAAGGATTTGAAAGTGCCACACATTTTTTCTAACATTGTATTGTAATACTATTTCCACAACAGTAAAAATCAAACTTCCTACTTATAATCCATTGATCCACAGTAGACAATCTTCCTTTTCAAGGCCACAGGAAAATATTTGCCCACCCTGCATAAATGCAATGACTTTAGTTGTGTTACATTCATTTCCCTTGGATAGGTTGTTAGCTGAATGCACATAATGCTAATATTTGCTTAGCTTAAAAGGGAATCCCTCAGCCTGAGCACACAGTGCCTCACAGCTTGACAGACGAACCTAATGACTGCCATGATTAATTGGAGGCCTAAGGGTAGTTTTTTTGTAGGGGGGGGGGTTGTCTGTGGCTGCTGTAACCTGCTGATTCTCTCCTGTCAGAGTCTAAGCTGGGAGCTAGTAAGGGCTGGGGGCTGTAATTTTTATTGTAAAGACCAGGCTTGTGTCTGAAATAATTAGATCTGCTCATGCCAATTGAATCCTGCAGTAATTCCTATGAGGTTGCCTGTATATGTGATGTAATAACAAAATAGCAAATTAAAGAAACACTGAATTTGAAACCAACCAAAATTTTGTTCACAAAATACAAATACAGGCCTACTGTGTATATAGAGAAGTGCCAGAAAGGCCCAAAATGGAAATATATCATTGTTTTCCTTATGAGACTATATGAGTGAGAGATCATTTATATTCCCTCAGACAGTTTAAAAACCAGCACGTTATCCAAAAGACAAATGATACCCATCTCCGCAAAATGTCTTGTTATAAACACTGACATATAAATCAAACAGAAGACAATGCACCACTAGGTTGGATATGTTTACATACACGAATACTTGTAAGTGTAAGCCCTGAAGTCAAATGGACGCTACTTAACTCCCAGTCTGCTTTTCCCACTCCATGTGCTGGAGATATAATTTGCAAGTGATGCTCTAAAAAGGTTCCCAGAGCAGGCGGCATTTATTCAACCCATCACCTAGTTCCAGAGATTACCGAAATGTTTATATATTCATTAATCCTGAGTTTCCGCTAATGTATCACTGACAATGAAGTAACATCCCCACATCAGTGCTGCTAAACCCTCTGTGCCAGAGTGAACGCACACATACACAAATGCATCAAGAGTTAATTCACCTTCTATTTATTAAATTGTTTTTAAAGAATGGGCATGAACTTTAATATTTTTGCTGGAACAGGCTACGGCCCTAACAATTTCATGACTTCAGTGAGCATGTACTAAATGAAAAGATAGAAAGCAGGAGAGAGAGAGAGAGAGAGAGAGAGAGAGAGAGAAATGTGTAGGTGGTTGGCCACTGATAAATGGAGACCATCTGATGCTTGAGAGAAATAAAAGAACCCGGTGAAGTACCCGCACCTGTCAAGCCTTATTGAGTGAATGTAATTTAGTGCAAAGCTACATTGTGGGATGACTTTATATATGACTGAGAGGCAGCGATTGGAATCATTCATCAGCCCTGTGTTACAGTAGGTATAGACAAAAGGGTCTGACTCTCCACAAGATGCATGATGCTCTCTGATGCCCTTGCTGGCTGGCAGAGATGGCCAAATTCAAGACAGATGTCTGCGTTTCAGATGCCTAAGTGCTCGCAAAGAGAAAAGAAAATAGAGTCCAACTGTTTGGTTGGGGAAAACAGAATCTTATCTTCAGAAATTAAATCAAATTGGGGCACTTGAGGGCAAATATGGTAATGAGAAGAATTTTGGAAGGTTATCTTGGAATGGCGCCGAAATTGAAGGACTTGCCGCAACACTTTTGACACCCCCCCTCCCCCCATTCAACCCTCTTTTTTATTATTATTTTCACAAAATCCCACAGCGACAAAAAAAAAAAAGAAAAAAAGAAAAAAAGAAAAAAAAGAAATGTGAACCTTACACAAAGAAAGGTCTGATAAAGAGCACCCAATAAAAACTCTGGCTTATAATAGACCACCTGTGTCTAAAACAAATGCAAGGCACTCTATGCACAATGCCTTATTATGTGCATAAAAATGTTCAAACAAATGAGTGCATCGTGTGTTACCATTATTTTCTGCACTAGCATTAGGCCTGCTGATGCATCCAGAAATACTGTTTGGCCTCTTCTACTATTACAGATGGAATACAAACAGAATACATTTTGCTGTTATTAGCCAGTAGGGTTTTAAGTGGAGAGTGTGCAGCAAAAAGCCAATCTCAATAATCTGAATCTGCCTGAGAAATATGGGCCTTTTTTCAAACTCTGCATCTAGCTAATAACAGTATTACCTTCTTTCAGAGATGGAGAGAAGTGATACAGTGAAAACTGTAATTAAAATGTCTAATTGGCATATTTCATAGAATGAAGTAAATTACTAGAGCCTCAGCAAATAATTGAAAAACAAAGCAATTACCTTCCACGGGCTCTATTCACTATGATAATTGCTGGAGGGGATGATTCTGGCATATGAAAACAGGATCACTCTTCCTGCCTCCCTACGGAGTGCTGAGGTTCACCTATCCACCTCTGGAGGCATAAGAGCAATTTCCACAGAGTGACTGTTCATCATCTTTCTGATGGTATTTAATATATACAGTATAAATAAGAACTAATGTATGCATTTATGCATTCAACCTATGTGTTGCATTTATGTTTTTTTTTTTTTTTTTTTTTTTATTATTTACAGCATACACATAAAATAAAGGTGACAAAAAAAGTCTTTAGTACCCTCTGGGATATGTGATGCATAGACAGGGTGGTGGTGGAAATCTACCATTTTATATATATATATATATATATATATATATGTATATGTATATATATATATATGTGTGTGTATGTATGTATGTATGTATGTATGTATGCAATGAGTTGCTATAACTTTTAACCTATTAAACTTTTTAGCATTAATTCAATATCATTAATCCTTCTATCAATAACTCAATAATAACAGTAACTTATAACTTAAACTTAATGTCAACATACAAGAATAAAAAGCAAAATTCCTCCAAGAAATAGCCAAAATATTACTTTACACATTGAATAATAAACCTAATATTTGAAAGGTTGGATCTTCTTGAAGTAAATCTGTTCTGAGGGGGTCCATTGATTTGATTTGATTTGATTTTACATTCAAAAGAGTCCCTGGCTGCAAAACAATTTGAGAACCTATAGAGCCTTTTGGTCCATGATTCTTTAATCACTTCTGTTGTGGCCAGAATAAACTGAAAAATAAAATTTTCACATATACCTACACAGGATCACAGGGGAGCCTGGAGCCTATCCCAGGGAACTTGGGGCATAAAATGGGGAGACCCTGGATAGGGTGCCAATCCATGACAGGTCACAATTGCACAAACATTCACACACTACGGACAATTTTTTTTATTTGTTAAAGAACGATGTTGAACTTTTGATCTATTTATAGTTCTGTTTAATGATGGATGTGCACAAGACAAGTGCTATTTCTTATGTTATAGCAGCTATAAACAGTTGTTCCCTCACCAACCTCTCTTTTCTATGCTCTCTTGAAGTTAATAAGACAAAAAAACAAAACAAAACACAGCTTATCGTCTTACAGAGAAACTGGAAATCTCTCCATTCTAAAGACTTCCCCATGTTGGAAAATGTAAAGTGTTTACTGTTACTGTTAAAAAGTGCTGACCCTGGAGACTCCTACCAAAAATGCTAAATAAACATTGACTCACAGAAAACCTCACCGTGTCAACAATTACACACTTTTTTTTTACATTTTATTTTGAGTGTCCTGCATACAAGTTTCTGTGGGTTGTTACTATAGCAGCAATAATGTATTCGAAAAAAGCTCATTAATATAAACCTGTGATTTGCTGTGCTGTTGGAACTACTGTCAGAGCTTCTGTTATAGAAAACACATCAACCCCTGACCAATCAGAATCAAGAATTCTAAAATGCTGTATTATAACACCATAAATAACCTTTATGGTTCATTTTTGTCATGTCTCACCTGTTCACACAAGTAAACCATTTTACAGAGATGGAGCTCTGTCTTTCATCACCACAGTGGTCAAGATATAATTTAAATAATCACTACACCATAATGGAGTTCATGGCAGTAGGATCATGGAAACTGGAACAACATGGGGGTAATTGGGCTTTGCAAGGCTGACTTCACCCATAGCATGTCTGTCATGGAGGTCGCTCTCACTGCTTATGAGCAAATGTTGTGCTACTTTTGTCTCCAAACCCTTTAGTAAGTGTAAAGACAAGGGTGGAATGTCACTTATGTCCTTTTTTTGTAGCAGGCTGCGGGCTTGCTGACGCCAATGAGAGAGCCCAAATGTGACTATTGGGTTACAGAGTTGTTCCATGTGTATTTAGTGTGAAACATGAGAATAGATTTTTAGCTGAGGAACTAAATGTCATTATGATGGTTAAAACATGCACAATGTAAATCATGTAAAAATACATGTAAAACAGTTTTTGAATAATGCTCACTAAAATATAACATTTACCATAATCAACAAAAGTCAACAAATTTTCTTGCTGACTGCAGTATTACTTAAGAAATTCTTTAAAAGATTTACGTTTTACCTAGCTTATAGACATATGAGGAAAAACCCAACGCCATCATGCACAAAGTTATGCAATAAACCATCACAGAGATTAAAACACAATACTGGACCCTCCATTCTAAAACAAATCTTTCTAGAGTAAACAGGCCACTTCCT